>NC_057801.1:757356190-757359955 GCF_018294505.1 Triticum aestivum
GCGGGCGGGCGGCTGGGCGGCGGCGTCGTCGTTGGCGGCAGGGTGGCGCTGTGGCTCGTCCTGGCGGCGGCGCTCGGCCCAGATCTAGGCCCTACGGGGCTCATCTGGGCCGGGGCGGGCCGGCGGCGGTGCTGGTTGGCGGCGTGATTCCCGGGATGAAGGGGAGCAGCGTCGCGCGGCGGGGGCTGGAGGCACCGACGCCAGCTTGCTGCAGCACGATCGGTGGGGCTTAGCGGGTCCGTTTCGGGCCTGGCCAGGCCAGGGGTGGCCTGGTTTGCCCCGCTGCCGTGTCCGGTCGGCTACCGTGACTGTGCCGGAGGCTCGGCTTCTCGCACGACGGCGGTGGAGGTGGTTCCCTTCCGCTCGTCCTTGGTGCTACTGCTCTCGTCGTGTGGCGCTTCTCTCTGGGCTTCTCGGCCTCGTGGTGGTGCTCATAGTGAGACGGCGTGGGCGGAGGCGCAACCGTGGTGGCGCATTAGGTGGTTGTTTGGATGGTTGGCTCTGGATGGGCGGTGGTGTATGGTGAGCAGGAGAAATCCTTGCCGGTTTGTCCGGCGCTGATGCGGTGACACCGGCAGGTGCCACCATTCCTTCTTGAAGGACGTCGGTGGTAGCCACGCGCCGGAGGAGGAGGCGGAGTGCCGCCACGCGCCGGAGAAGGAGGCGGAGTGCCGCCACACGTGCCCTGATCGTCACTCGCTGGAGGAGGAGGCGGTGGAGGAGGCGGAGTGCCCTGACTCGCCGGAGGAGGAGGAGGAGGCGGAGGCATCCAGTTCGGAAGGTTGATGAGCTCCTTCCGCCATAGGCATGGAGTCTTCAGAGTAGAACCCAGCCTAGTCTCCCCTTCACCGGTAGGGTGGTCAAGCAGGAGGTCCTCAATTCCCTCCGTTATTTCATCCACCATCACCTTAGCATATCCTTCTGGAATCGGCCGACAGTGATAAGTTGCTCCGGATCCAGTAGGATAAACAGAGCCAACAACCGCCTTGACCTTCAAATTCATCCATCGCGCCATAATGTGGCAATGTTGAGACTCCGTGATAGCATCCACGGGATAGCTGGCAGGAGCCGTCAAGACATGCTCCGGCTGAAGTAGCTCGGTGGAAGCCACGCTGCTTCTCCGCTGAGATGGCGGGGTAGCTTCGGGGGAAGCTTCGGCAGGTCGTTTGCTGCGATCTGCTGCTTCTCATTCCTCTTCTCGTTCCTCTAGCCCCATTACCCTTTCGTGCAGCGCCTGCAGTTGGCCCTGCTCCAGTTTCTTCCTCCTCTCATGGGTTTTGTAACCCCCTGCGTCCGGAAAACCAACCTTCCACGGAATAGAGCCTGGCGTGCCTAGTGTCCGTCCAGGGTGCTTGGGATTCCCGAGGGCCATTGTGAGCTCATCCTTCTCCCTGTCTGGGCTGTGCTTCATTAATATAGTGTCGAAGGTTCTTGACTGGTAATTCCAGTTGCTTGTCCGTCCAACGGCACATCCCTAATACAGGGTCCAAGGTTCCGCCAGCCCCGAAGAACCAAGTCCGGCAACGGTCTGGCCATCTCATTGTCTCTGGTTCGATCCCTTTTTCAAGCAGATCATTCTCCTCCTTGGACCACTTAGGCTGGGCTTTGAGGTAGCCACCTGACCCCGTGCGATGGTGAAGCTTCTTCTTCACAGCATTTTTCTTGTTCGTCGCCGACATCTTCTTACTCTTTTCCGATGTCTTGTGGGCCACAAATGTGGGCCACTGATCTTTGATCTTCTCATATTTGCCGATGAATTCTGGTGTCTTTTTTTTTCGACAAAATGGTTCAACTCTTTCCTCCACCTCCTGAATAGGGTTGCCATCTTCTTAAGAGCACAAGACTTGATTAATTGCTCTTTAACTGGCTTCTACGGATCCTCCTCTGGCGGTAGGGTGAAATTTGCCTTCAGCTGAGTCCAAAGATCTTCCTTCTGCATATCATTAACATAAGACACCTCAGGGTCGTCCTTAGGCTTATACCATTGCTGGATGCTGATCGGGATCTTGTCCCTAACAAGAACCCCGCACTGAGAAGAAAATGCGTTCTTTGTCCGGATGGGTTCAATCGGTTCGCCGTCAGGCGCGATTTCTATGATCTCAAACCTTTCATCCGAGCTCAACTTTTTCTTCGGGCCTTGTTTCCTTACCGAAGTTGTGCTCGATCCGGAGGGCTAGAAATTAAAAGGAAGAAAGATGAGAGTAATTAATATGTGTACATATACCAAAACAATGAATGTATCAATTAACTAGTCAGCACGGGCTTAACTAATATATATATATATATACCTGGCCGGACTCGGTTCGGTCACCGGAGCAGTCAGCACGGTCTCCTTCTTGTATCTCCATTGGGTCATCACCGGAGCCATCATGAACATAGCCCTCTTCTTGTACCGGCATTAATGGGCTGGAGCCATCATGAACATGGCCCTCTTCTTCACCCAGTCCTTCCTAACCAACGACGTCGTTGAAAAATGACGCAATGACATCAGTTCCTTCTGCGATTATCTCCCCCAGCATCGCTTCTGTTGCTTCATCTCGGCAGTGCTCCATAGTTTCTGCAAATATTTACAACATGTCAATTATTATTCAAACATGGTACAGATGGATATATATTAGTGGCAAACGTAGAACTAGCTAGCTAATCACGATAAGGAATCATGTTAGTGGCCTCGACGCTGCTTCTCTAGGGTTTGGGATCGCGTCGACACAACGCTTCAAGGGTTTGGGGTGGCCTCGACGACAACGCTCTTTTAACTTGGTAAATTTGGGTGGCCTTGAGAGTTTTGGTCGAGCGAGAGGGCCGAGGGGGGTGCTGCCATTGTATAGGGTTATCACGGTCGACAGGGGGTATATATATCGACCGCCCCTCATGTCGAAGTTATCTCGAGGGGGCGGCGAGGGCGAAGGCGAGCAGCCTGACGGCGACAGACCCGATAAAATATAAGAAAACGAAGAAGAAATAAAAAGAGAAGAAGAAGAAAGGAATAGAGGAGAAGATCGAAGAAAAAAAAGAAGAAAAAAAAAGAGGAGAAGAAGAAAGGAATTTTCTATTTTTTCTTCTTCTCCTCTATTCCTTCCTTCATCTCCTCTTCTTTTTCTTCTTTTTTGTTCTTCTTATTTATTTCTCCTCTATTCCTTTCTTTCTTCTTCTCTTCTTCCTTTTCTTCTTCTCCCTCGAGAAAGGAAAATAATTAAGGAAAAGGAAGAAAAGAGGAAGAAGGAAGAAGAAGAAGAAAGGAATAGAGGACAAGAAGAAAAAATAGAATTTTTTTTTCTATTTTTTCTTTTTCTCCTCTATTCCTTTCTTCTTCTCCTCTTATTTTTCTTCTTTTTTTTCTTCTTATTTATTTCTCCTCTTCTTTTCCTCTCCTCTTCTTCTCCTTTTCTTCCTCTTCTTATTTTCCTTTTTCCTCTCATTCTTTTTCTTCTTCTTCTTCCTTCTTCCTTCTTCCTCTTTTCTTCCTTTTCCTTATTTTACTTTTTCCTCTACACTAACCTAATTAAAATGCACTAACCTAAAATCGATATCTACTAACAACCTAAATAAAAAATTAATACATATATGAAAAAACATATATAAACAAAAAAATGCTATGAACATTATATTCATACATACATAGCCACATCCATTCATCATATAGCTACCACATACATATATACATTAATTATATATATGAAAAAATGCAATGCACAAAAAAATACACATGTATGTATGAAAAAAAAGCACTGAACACAGAGCCTCGATGGCGGCGGCGGCGAGGGC
>NC_057801.1:757360542-757361237 GCF_018294505.1 Triticum aestivum
CGTTGGGGCAGCGGACGGCGTCGATCTGGGCAGCCTGGCGGCGTCGATGGCAACTGGCGATGTGTTCGTCAAATTTTCCTAAGTGTTGTATATATAGCAAGAGCATTGGTGCCGGTTCGTGAAACCAACTGAACCAATGCACCCTTTAGTCCCGGTTGGTGCCACCAACCGGGACCAAAGGCCTATTTTTAGCAGCCCAAATGGCGTGAAGCGGCAGCCTTTGGTCCCGGTTGGTGGCACCAACTGGGACTAATACCTACCCCTTTAGTTCCCGTTGGTGCCACCAACGGGGATCAAAGGACCCTGTGTTGCCCGCGTCGGGGCCAAAGTTTAGTCCCACCTCTCTAGTTGAGAGGGGCGCGCAGTGGTTTATAAGCCCCACTGCCGCACCCCTCTCGAGCTCCTCTCCACCGTAGGCTTGCGGGCCTATTTGCTACTGCTTTGCCTGATGGGCCTTCTGGGCCTACTGCGGGCCTGAATCCTGGCTCATGGTAAGGTTTCTAGTCGTATTCAGGCCGTGGGGGCCCAGTAGGAGGCATTTTTTGTTTTTTTGTTTTCTTTCTTGCTTTATTTATTTTATTTTGTTTCTACTCACAACAAAATACTTATTGTTGCTATTTTTAATTATTTTCCAGTTTTTTGTTTTGTTTTCTGCATTATTTATTTTCTTTTGTTTTTTGCTTTATTTTTTAATT
>NC_057801.1:757361761-757380680 GCF_018294505.1 Triticum aestivum
TGTTTCTACTTACAACAAAATACTTATTGTTGCTATTTTTAAATTTTTTTGTTTTGTTTTCTGTATTATTTATTTTCTTTTGTTTTTTGCTTTATTTTTTAATTCTTTTTGCTTTTAGTTTTAGAAAAAATATAAACTTTCTGTTAGTGCCATTAGTTTTCAAATTTGAAAACACTTTTTTGTTTTTTTGTTTTCTTTCTTGCTTTATTTATTTTATTTTGTTTCTACTTACAACAAAATACTTATTGTTGCTATTTTTAATTATTACGAGGGCCGAACCATAAGACATTAAAGCATTTCAAATGAACTATGAAAAAGTTGAAAGTTGGCATGGTATCATAAATTCACCCACATAGCATGTGCATGTACAAAACGGACAATGGTATCATACTCGTGTGTTACAAAGTTGGCATGGTATCATCATAATAGCGGGAGAAAGTATTCACTTTTTCTTCGCTTGTGTCATTTTCTTATTGCGCCGTAACCATGGATAATCTTCATCGCTTATCAGGATGCTGGGCCAGCCTTGACTTTGAAGGGAGGAATTTCATGAAACTTTTCATAATCTTCAGACATGGCTATCTTTCCCTCCACTCCCACGATGTCCCTTTTTCCTGAAAGAACTATGTGGCGCTTTGGCTCATCGTATGATGTAGTCGCTTCCTTATCTTTTCTTTTTCTCGGTCTGGTAGACATGTCCTTCACATAGATAACTTGTGCCACAGCATTGGCTAGGACGAACGGTTCGTCAGTGTACCCAAAATTTTTTAGATCCACTGTTGTCATTCCGTACTGTGGGTCTACCTGTACCCCACCTCCTGACAGATTGACCCATTTGCACTTAAACAAAGGGACCATAAAATGATGTCCGTAGTCAAGTTCCCATATGTCCACTATGTAACCATAATATGTGTCCTTTCCCCTCTCGGTTGTTGCATCAAAACGGACACCGCTGTTTTGGTTGGTGCTCTTTTGATCTTGGTTAATCGTGTAAAATGTATTCCCATTTATCTCGTATCCTTTCCAAATCGTAACAGTCGAAGATGGTCCCCTGGACAACAAGTACAACTCATCACAAACAGTGTTGTCACCTCTGAGACGTGCTTCCAACCAATTGCTGAAAGTCCTGATGTGTTCACATGTAATCCAGTCGTCGCACTGCTCCGGGTGTTTGGAGCGCAGACTGTTCTTGTGTTCATCGACATACGGGGTCACCAAGGTAGAGTTCTGTAGAACTGTGTAGCATGCTTGAGACCAAGAATATCTGTCCCAGCATATTATTGAGTCCCTTCCAAGCGTGCCTTTTCCAGTCAGTCTCCCCTCATACCGCGATTGAGGGAGACCTATCTTCTTAAGGCCAGGAATGAAGTCAACACAAAACCCGATGACATCCTCTGTTTGATGGCCCATGGAGATGCTTCCTTTTGGCCTAGCATGGTTACAGACATATTTCTTTAGGACTCCCATGAACCTCTCAAAGGGGTACATATTGTGTAGAAATACGGGGCCCAGAATGACAATCTCGTCAACTAGATGAACTAGGACGTGCGTCATGATACTGAAGAAGGATGGTGGGAACACCAGCTCGAAACTGACAAGACATTGCACCACATCAATCCTTAGCCTTGGTATGATTTCTGGATCGATCACCTTCTGAGAGATTGCATTGAGGAATGCACATAGCTTCACAATGGCTAATCGGACATTTTTTGGTAGAAGCCCCCTCAATGCAACCGGAAGCAGTTGCGTCATAATCACGTGGCAGTCATGAGACTTTAGGTTCTGAAACTTTTTCTCTGACATATTTATTATTCCTTTTATATTCGACGAGAAGCCAGTCGGGACCTTCATACTAAGCAGGCATTCAAAGAAGATTTCCTTCTCTTCTTTGGTAAGAGCATAGCTGGCAGGACCTTCATACTGCTTTGGAGGCATGCCGTCTTTTTTGTGCAAACGTTGCAGGTCCTCCCGTGCCTCAGCTGTATCTTTTGTCTTCCCATACACGCCCAAGAAGCCTACTAGGTTCACGCAAAGGTTCTTTGTCACGTGCATCACGTTGATCGAAGAGCGGACCTCTAGGTCTTTCCAGTAGGGTAAGTCCCAAAATATAGATTTCTTCTTCCACATGGGTGCGTGTCCCCCAGCGTCACTCGGAACAGCTAGTCTGCCGGGACCCTTTCCAAAGATTACGTGTAAATCATTGACCATAGCAAGTACGTGATCACCGGTACGCATGGAGGGCTTCCTCCGGTGATCTGCCTCTCCTTTGAAATGCTTGCCTTTCTTTCGACATTGATGGTTGGTTGGAAGAAATCGACGATGGCCCAGGTACACATTCTTCCTGCAGCTTCCCAGGTATATACTATCGGTGTCAAGTAAACAGTGCGTGCATGCGTGGTATCCCTTGTTGTCTGTCCTGAAAGGTTACTGAGAGCGGGTCAATCGTTGATGGTCACGAATAGCAACGCCTTTAGGTGAAATTCCTCATGTTTGTGCTCATCCCACGTACCTACACCGTTTCTATTCCACAGCTGTAAAAGTTCTTCAACAAATGGCCTTAGGTACACATCAATGTTGTTGCCGGGTTGCTTAGGGCCTTGGATGAGAACTGGCAGCATAATGAACTTCCGCTTCATGCACATCCAAGGAGGAAGGTTATACATACATAGAGTCACGGGCCAGGTGCTGTGATTGCTGCTCTGCTCCCCGAAAGGATTAATGCCATCCGCACTTAAAGCAAACCATACGTTCCTTGGGTCACTTGCAAACTCATCCCAGTACTTTCTCTCGATTTTTCTCCACTGCGACCCGTCACCGGGTGCTCTCAACTTCCCGTCTTTCTTACGGTCCTCACTGTGCCATCGCATGAACTTGGCATGCTCTCCATTTCTGAACAGACGTTTCAACCGTGGTATTATAGGAGCATACCACATCACCTTCGCAGGAACCCTCTTCCTGGGGGGCTCGCCGTCAACATCACCAGGGTCATCTCATCTGATCTTATACCGTAATGCACTGCATACCGGGCATGCATTCAGACCCTTGTACGCACCGCGGTAGAGGATGCAGTCATTAGGGCATGCATGTATCTTCTGCACCTCCAATCCTAGAGGGCATACGACCTTCTTTGCCGCGTATGTACTGTCGGGCCTTCGTTATCCTTCGGAAGCTTCTTCTTCAATATTTTCAGTAGCTTCTCAAATCCTTTGTCAGGCACAGCATTCTCTGCCTTCCACTGCAGCAATTCCAGTATAGTACCGAGCTTTGTGTTGCCATCTTTGCAATTAGGGTACAACACTTTTTTGTTGTCCTCTAACATGCGATCGAACTTCAGCTTCTCCTTTTGACTTTCGCATTGCGTCCTTGCATCGACAATGACCCGGCGGAGATCATCATCATCGGGCACATCGTCTGGTTCCTCTTGATCTTTAGCAGCTTCGCCTGTTGCAGCATCATTGTGCACATCGTCCGGTTCCTCTTGATCTTCCGTAGCATCTATTCAGGGGGCACATAGTTGTCATCGTACATTTCTTCTTCGTTGTCTTCCATCATAACCCCTATTTCTCCGTGCCTCGTCCAAACATTATAGTGTGGCATGAAACCCTTGTAAAGCAGGTGGGTGTGAAGGATTTTCCGGTCAGAGTAAGACTTCGTATTCCCACATATAGGGCATGGACAACACATAAAACCATTCTGCTTGTTTGCCTCAGCCACTTCGAGAAATTCATGCACGCCCTTAATGTACTCGGAGGTGTGTCTTGAACCGTACATCCATTGCCGGTTCATCTGCGTGCATTATATATAATTAAGTGTGTCAAAAATCATTATAGAACATCATGAATAGATAATTAAGTGACCAAATTAATAGAAGTTCATCATCACATTAAATCCAAAGTACATACATAGTTCTCATCTAACAACATAAAGTTCTGCAGAGCGTCTAAATTAATTAAACCATACATTGAAACTATGTAAAACATTTCAATGCGATCATAATCGCAACCAATGTAACAACTGATCCAATGGCATAATGATACCAAGACTTGGTATGAATGGCATATTTTCTAATCTTTCTAATCTTTCTAATCTTCAAGCGCATTGCATCCATCTTGATCTTGTGATCATCCACGACATCCGCAACATGCAACTCCAATATCATCTTCTCCTCCTCAATTTTTCTAATTTTTTCCTTCAAGAAATTGTTCTCTTCTTCAACTAAATTTAACCTCTCGGCAATAGGGTCGGTTGGAATTTCTGGTTCAACAACCTCCTAGATAAATAAAATCTATGTCACGTTGGTCGGCATAATTGTCATAAACAATAGATGAACCAATAGTTATGAAAAGATAATATATACCACATCCGAATCATATACAGGACGAGGGCCGACGAGGGCGGATACCAAAACCATCGCACTATATAAGATGCAATAATAAAAGTAAGAAAATTATACAAGTATCTATATATATAAACATACAAGTAAGAATTCTTTTTCCTTTCAGAAGGAAGATAAGAACAAGAGGCTCACCACGGTGGTGCCGGCGACGAGATCGGCGTGGGCGATCGACGGCGGTGAAGACGGGGACGGGACGTGACGGACCGCTAAACCTAGACAAATATTGAGGAAAATGGAGCTTGAAGGTCGAGCTTGGAGAGGAGAAAGCTTAAGTATTGTGGCTCGGGCATTCCATCGAACACCTCATGTGCATAGGAGGTGAGCTAGAGCACCACAAAGCTCTCTCCTCACCGGCCACGAAAAATAGAGCAGTGAGAGTGCTCTGCTCGCGGGCGAGGGGTATATATAGACAATTAATTGGTCCCGGTTCGTGGCTTGAACCGGGACTAAAGGGAAGCCTTTGGTCCCGGTTCAGACCACCAAACGGGACCAATGGTGGTGGGCCAGGAGCAAGGCACATTGGTCCCGGTTCATCCCACCAACCGGGACCAAAAGGTCCAGACGAACCGGGACCAATGGCCCACGTGGCCCGGCCGACCCCCAGGGCTCACGAACCGGGTCCAATGCCCCCATTGGTCCCGGTTCTGGATTGAACCGGGACTAATGGGCTGACCCGGCCTGGACCAATGCCCCCTTTTCTACTAGTGCTGGTGTAAATGAGTCCGGCTGAGAAATGGATATTCGCCAACAACCGTTCTTCTTTCTTCTTCCTTCATCTTTCTTCCTCTCCAACTATCCCTCCTCGCCCAAAATTAACTTAATCCAGGTTGTAAAGTCAGTCAACTTTTTTTTGCGGGTGAAAAGTCAGTCAAGTTACATATAGCTATTGTGAAAAAACAAAGAAAAATAATTTAACCTTGGTCAAACCATCGAGGATTGTTACGGCCCAGGTACCGTCCAAGCCCACTACAGCAGCAGCAGCCTCTGGGCCGGAGCGGGGCCAGCGTCAGTGGAGGCCCGGCACCCGCCTACCAGCTCACACCTGGGACATGAGCAGCTTCATTAAGTAGGCTAGGTTTGAGTAAAATTCATCAACAGTCACTAAGCTCGTTCGTCGCGTGCAAAGAAGTCACTGAATTCAGAAACTGTAATGTTTGGGTTGACAAACTTGTTCCGCGTGCGCACATACGGTCACCGCGCCCGTTTTCATACGTATTTTGCTTGCGTGGCGCTGTCTCACTCGCTGTACATTGCCACCTCATCGTTCGAGGGACTGCAGCAGCGGAATGGCGCGACTGGAGGGCCATATCGCAAAAACGCCGCCACGTTCGTACTGCAGTTTGCAGAAAGACCCCTCGAGCCCACCTCGACACCGTCGACCCGCTTCAAAACCCGTCGATTCAGGGAAAGAGAAGAGAAAGGAGGAAAGGAAAGAGGAGGAGGCGACGCTGATCGCGTAGGGTTTTCAATCTGACGCACGCAACCCTCAGCAGCGGCGCCTATGCCTGTGAGTTCGCCGTCGATTCGAAGCATGGCACCGCGGCTGCCACCTGATGGAGAGCCACCCCCCGTCTACGGTGAGTGATCGCCACCCCCGCCGCTCCTTGTGTTCATGTTCATATGTCCCTGTTCCTCGTGTTCATGTCCCTGTTGCTCCTCGTTTTGGATGTGATGCATTGCTTGGTCCGGTACAGAAAGTATGGTTTTGAGGGGGGTTAAGCCTGGCTCTGTTCTGTTCCCTGATAGCTATGAAAGTATGGTTTTTTAGGGGGGTTATGTTTCTCTGTTAGTCATGCAAAAATTAAGCCCGGCTATGTTTCTCTGTTGGGAACTGAATGACACATGTTAGCGTTAACTGAACTTGTCTACAGTAAAATGTTTACTAACTGAATCTATATGCTACCTGAATCTAAATGAACTGAATTTTTTAGCCAAGTGGTAAACTGAATTAGTGAGCTATTTGAATTAACTAAACTGAATGTATGAGCTAACTGAATTTGTGAGCTATTTGAATTAACTAAACTGAATGTATATGCTACCTGACTGTATGTGCTAACTGAATTTATTTGCTATACATATAGGTGCTGATCTAGAGGATATGTTTACTGTGGCTGTGAATTATGGTGGGTTTTTCATTGGAGAAGGCACAAACAGGTCTTACATCAATGGACAAATGGCATGGTTTGATTACTGTGATAGAGGGTATTGGTGGTTGAGCAGTATCCAAGACATGCTGTGGAAATTATCCTTTGATATTTCTGGGTCTGCAAGGGTCTTCTGGTGTCTGCCTGGATTTGAGATGACGCCCAATGGCTTGGCACAAATCAGGTCATGTGAAGATACAGAAAACATGTCATGTGCAGTAGCACTTGGCAACAAGTTACTGTGCTTCTATGTTGCTACTGACAATAGCATTGAGCAGAGCCAGGAAACAGGTCAGGTTCATGATGATGTAGTTAGGTTCCCTAAAGCTGAGCTGCCACCTCTCATTAGTCCGATGAAGTCAGAGTTACACAACTCAAACAATATTGCAGATAGGGCTAAAAGTCAGAAAAGGAGGTCACCATTAGATGAAGATTATGACGCAGATTCAGAGTCAGATGATGAGGACTATGTTCCAGAGCTTGTGGATAGTGACTACCACATATCAGAGGATGATGATGATTTGTATGATGATTCGGTTGCAGGCCTACATGATTTGAAAGAGAAGAAAGTTGTAGAGCCCAGTGAGGATTCAGAATAAGAGGACCTACAGTTGCCTGATTCAGATGATGAGGAATTAAGGTTGAAGTTCAAAACATTTGCACCAGAGGACATGTTGAATCCAACTTTCAAAGCAGGGCAAGTGTTTGACTCTGTTAAATTGCTGAGAAGGGCTATCAAAGAGTATATCTGCAAAAACAGAGTGTCTATACAGATGCCAACAAATGACCAATGGAGACTTGCTGCTAGGTGTGAGGAAGGTTGCCCCTGGTACATGTGGGCTTCTTATGACAATAGAAGCAAGTGCTTCATGATAAAGAGATTAGTTGATGTGCACACTTGTGCAAAGAAGTGGAAAATCAGGGGTTTTAGTTATAGTTTCATTGCAGATAAGTACATTGAGACTGTTAGAGCAGATGAGAACATCAGTTTGATGAATTTAGGAAGGCTAGTGCAGAAGGATTGGTGCATGAAGGTCTCTAGATCAAAGCTTGGCAGAGCAAGGAAGTTAGCTCAGAACTTAATATATGGAGATGAAGATGCACAATACAACAAGTTGTGGGACTTTGCAAGTGAGCTTAGGAGAGCAAATCCAGGAAGTACTTTCTATCTTAGTGTCAATGAACAAGGTAGGTTTGAGCATTGCTATTTTAGCTTTGATGCAGTCAAAAGGGGCTTCATGGAAGGGTGCAGGCCAGTGATTTGTCTGGATGGATGCCACCTGAAGACGAACAGTGGAGGAATTTTGTTAACTGCTGTTGGAGTTGACCCAAATGACTGCATATTCCCATTTGCATTTGCTGTAGTGGGCATTGAGGACACAGAGAGCTGGAACTGGTTTATGCAAACTCTGAAGAAAGATCTTGGAATACAGGACACATCATTGTGGACTTTTATGTCAGACAAACAGAAGGTAACTTACTGTCCAAGTTTGTAATGTATTTTCTGCATTTTAACTAAGTTATATGCATGTTGAATGAACATTTCAACTGTTTGACTCTACTTGTAGGGCTTGATCAATGTTGTACAAAAGTTTTTCCCTTACTCAGAACATAGATTCTGTGTGAGACATCTATGGCAGAACTTTAACAAAGAATTCAGAGGAGAAGTTCTAAAAAATCAATTATGGAAAATTGCAAGATGCACAACAACTGATAGGTTTGATGAGGCAATGGAGGAGATGAAGATCATAAACATTGAGGCATACAGCTGGCTGGAAGAATTACCCCCTAACCAGTGGGTGAAAGCTTTTCAGAGAGACTGGCCCAAATGCGACCTCTTGCTCAACAATATTTCTGAGGTTTTTAATAAGTAAGTCAAGTAAACCTTGATCTCTAGTTTATCAACATTGCTATGTAGCTCACAAACCTTTTTACTTAAATTCCAAATTCCAACACATGATCATGCCATTATGTAGGTATATTCTTGAAGCAAGGGAACTTCCCATTCTAGCAATGATTAAGAGAATTTTCAACCAGCTCACAACAAGGATGTGCAACAAAAGAGATGAAGCACTATTGTTTACAGGACCCATATGTCCCAAAATTCAAAAGAAACTGGACAAGTACATTGAATTGTCCAACAATTGTTATCCATTAGAAGCAGGAGATGGTGTTTATTCTGTTGCTAGCATGGGTAGGGATTACATTGTGGAGTTGCAGAACTTGGCATGCAGCTGTCAAAGGTGGAATTTGACTGGTATTCCATGCCATCATGCAATTGCATGTATGAGAGAAGCAAGACTTAATCCAGTGGATTTTGTTAATTCTTGCTACTCAGTTGAGAGCTACAATAGGGCTTATGCTCACTTCTTGATGCCACTTAGAGACATGACAGAGTGGAACCACATTGTCCAGTGCCCTAACATTGATCCTCCAAAGTATGAAAAGAAAGTTGGGAGGAAAAAGAAGAACAGAAGGAAACAACCTGAAGAAAAACCAAGCAAGAAGGGAGGGGTGAAATTGTCAAGGCATGGGGTCATTATTCATTGCAGCCATTGTGGTCTTGCAGGACACAACAAAGGTGGATGCAGTTCTTACAAAGCTGGCATGCCACCAAAAAAGCAACCCAAGAAGAGGGGCAGAACAGTGGTAGCTGAGTCAGATGAGGAGACTGAGCCTGTGATTACCCAGGTAACTTCAGTGTGTCCATTACATACAATTATGTTGCTTTTTTATGTGCACTAACTGGAAAGATGTTCAGGATCATACAATTCATGGTGATCAGGAGTATATGCTACTAGGACAACATGAGAGAGCCACATATGCAAACTTGGAGGAGACCATGTTGAAAGAGATGATGGACAATGTAAGTTCAGAATGTGAAACCAGGCCATATATTGTGCATGATCATACAATGTTGTTAGAGTATTCTTTGTTGTTGTGTTCTTACATGATGCCATGACTTAACTTTTTGCAGCTTCCACCTCCTACTCAACCAAGAACTCACCCAGGGCCATTACCAGATTCCACTTTCATTGCTACTGCAAGAGAAGCTGTTGCCTCTGGTCCATCTGTGGGAACCAGTATTGCCCAAAAAGAAGAACAAATGAAAAAAGAAAAATTGAGGCAATTTGAAGAGAAGAAAGAAGCAGAAGTTCTGAGGAAGCTACAAGAAGCAGACAAGAAAGCACAAGAGAAGAAGGCTATAGCTGCAGAGAAACTTCAGAGGAAGAAAGAAGCTGCAGAACAAAAGAAGCTTGAAACACAACAGAGAAAGTCAGAAGCAGCAGAGGAGAAAAGGAAGGCACAGGAGGAGAAGAAGCTAGCTCAAGCAGCAGCAAAGGCAGCTGCTGCAGAAGAAAAGAGAATTGAGCAACAGAAGAAGAAGGAAAATCAAGCAGTAGCAAAGGCAGCTGCTGCTGACAGGAGAAGTACTAGAGTTTGTTCAAGCTGGACAGGTTACTACCCAGGAACCACAACATCCATGTTTGACATATTCAAGGATTGAACCTTGCAATGCATTAGTTGATGGTGTTACTGTGATTGGCTACTCCATCAGAGAGTTTATTTTGGTGCTTGTAATGCAATAGTTGATGGTGTTATAGCACAAGTTGCTATAACACCATCAACTATTTGGTACATGTAAAGCAGTATATCATATGGTACTCTTGTTTCTCCTTTTATGCTTCTGAAAGATTCTATGGTACTTGTAGTGCACTGTTAATTATGAGAGTACTGTGGTTATGATGTTGGAGTACATATCATGTCCACTTTCCACTTTTACCTTCATATAGTTGATGCTGGTCATAGTGGATGCTGGTCATAGTTGATCCTCTGTCCATCTTCATTTAATTTATGTTTATATGTTTTGGAGGTTTGTCGACAAGGCCTCGATAATGGCCAAAGTTGGTAGGATTTTCAAGGCTTGTCGACAAGGCCTCGACAATGGCCAAGGTTGGTACTCATGAACATTACATTGCCACATATTGAAATCAAGTCAGGATTACAAAAGGTACTAACTTTGCAATCTCAAAATGCAACTACTCCTACAACAACCATCACAAGTAGTAGCACAATAACACATTTCAACAACTTAACTACTTCAAACCCTAAATTTAATAGTGCCATCATCAACATCATCATTTCACCCTTCTCCATCTCCTTCCATGCGTCCTCCTCCTCCTCCTCCTCCTTCTTCTTCTTCTTCAACATGGTGGCCTCCTCCTCCTCCTTCTTCTTCTTCAACATGGTGGCCTCCTCCTCCTTCTTCTTCAACATGGTAGCCTCCATCTCCTGTACAGCTACATATTCATGTCCACCATCATTCAGATGACCATGCTCAATGAGATATGCCTCATAACTCTGCTCCCAGTGCCAAAAATCGCATGTAACCTGCACAAGACATGAGTGATGTAAGACACACACACACACACACACACACAGAGAGAGAGAGAGAGAGAGAGAGAGAAAGAGAGAGAGATGCTACTGTGAGGTCAATGATGATACCTTGTGCATCTCGCACTTGAAGAACCACCATACCGCAGTCGAGCAATCGATTAAAGGGAGGCGTCTCCCGGAGTTGGTGGCGGACGAGCTACCAAGGCCTGCCATGGCGAAGAGGATGAACAACCGACAGAAAAGAGGGGACAGAAAAGAGAGGGGAGGGGAAACAGAGAAGGAAGCGATGAGACAAAGAAGAACAGAGAAATTGGGGATTTAGGGTTAGGGATGCGGCGGAAATTTGGGAAATTGGCCCGCCGTGGCATTTTGCATAAAGCACCCTCCAGTCGCGCTATTCCGCTGCTGCCGTCCCTCGAACGATGAGGTGGCAATGTACAGCAAGTGAGACAGCGCCACGCAAGCAAAATACGTATGAAAACGGGCGCGGTGACCGTATGTGCGCACGCGGAACAAGTTTGTCAACCCGAACATTACAGTTTCTGAATTCAGTGACTTTTTTGCACGCGACGAACGAGCTTAGTGACTGTTGATGAATTTTACTCGCTAGGTTTCCTCTGGAGAGGGTGTGGATGAACTTGTAACCTGGCGGCGGCTCTTACTTCCTGATCCCCTTCCTCTCTAGGCACTCTGTATCCCCAAATTCCTGTAATCCGAACCAATATTCTACCTTGCTACCAGTTAAATCGATCGGGAGCGTAACAAGTGGTATTCAGAGCCATCTCCCCATCCCGTTTCCGAAATCCCTAGCCACAATCTGGCGGGCCGGTTCCCTTCCATTATCCAGACCAGGAAGGGCAAGGCGGAGACCATGGAAGAGCACACCAAGGCCTTGGCCGAGCTGACGGCAGCCATCTCGACGCTCACGAGCAAGATCGACGAGATCCATCCGGTGGTTCTGGAGCTACAAGGGTGGAAGCCGACAATCGAGCGGTCTGTGGAGGACTTGCGGGCGGAAGTGGGTGATTTGCGCTCGCATCTAGTGCAAGTGGCGCCGGAGGAGGCTCACGTGGCTCCAGGGGCGGACAAGGCGAAGGAGGTGGTGCGGCCGACCCGGCTGTCTGACCTGCCTCCTCTGCTTCCTGCGGCGGCCAACGCGTCGCGCACCACCATTGCCGAGTCATCTTGGGCTCGCGGTGACCACGGTCACGGGCATCCAGGCCACGGCATCAACATCACTAACCGGGGGACGTCTCCGGGTGATCATACCCAGGGGCCACCTCCGGTCACTGGTACGTTCGAGTTCTTTCTGCCTGGAGAGCGATCGTCCATGGGGGATCGAAATTTTTCTCGCTTGCCGTTTCCACCGTGGTTCGATTTTCCCTCTTTTGATGGCAGTAACCCTCGGCCCTCGCGGCTGAAGTGTGAGGCCTATTTCCGTGTCTGCACTCTCTCATCGGACACCTGGGTGAGCTGCGCCGCGATGTACTTCATGGATGGGGCACTGTCTTGGCTTCAATCCACACAAGCACATCTGGTTTACACCAGTTGGGCTGATTTTGCTGCCGCAGTATGCGCACAGTTCGGTCGGGAGGAATTCCAGAACCTCTTGCGCCAATTCAATGGTCTCAAATAAACCACATCTGTGGTGGACTATGCTGATAAATTCACCCAACTTATGCACAATTTGACTGCTCATCATACGTCCTGGGAGCCTGCATTTTTTATCACTCATTTTGTGGATGGTTTACTTAAGGAAATCCGAGCAGCAGTGTTGCTGCATCGGCCTCAAACTCTCGATACTGCCGTGGATTTGGCCTGTTTGCAGGAGGAAGTTTTGAAGACCATGAAGCGGACGATCGGCGTGGGCCAAGTGGATCGAGCTCGCGCTCTATTCCGTGCACGGCTCTGCCCCTGCCACCACCACCGCTACCTCGGCTGGAAGTGGTTGCGGGCGCTGATGCTCGGGCTGAGGATCGTCGCGCCACGGAAGCTGCGCGTGCACCGGCCGGTGAGGACAAAATGGCCACGCTTCGTGCTTACCGCAGGGCCAAGGGGCTCTGTTTTACTTGCGGTGAACGCTGGAGCAGAGATCACCGTTGCGGGCCAGTTACATGTTGTGGAGGAGATGCTTGAGATGATGCAATCTTCTGAGTCTGACACGGGGGAAGATCTGGCTGGTGATCGTGCGGCTGATTGTTGTGTGCTCTCAAGAGAGGATCTCGAAGGGGGTGAGTCGCCTACCACTATGCGTCTCCATGGATGGGTGCAGGACAGGGAGGTTCTTATGCTTGTGGATTCAGGGTCCTCGCATAGTTTTGTCAGCGCTACCCTGGCTGATCACCTGCAAGGGGCACAAGCGTCTCGTCACCCACTCTCGGTCAGAGTTGCGAATGGGGGACAAATGCGCAGCGTCCAGGAAATCCCTGACTGTCCTTGGCAGACTCAGGGGGTTGGGTTCCACACCAGCTTCAAAATCTTGCCGTTGGGCTGCTATGACGCAATTTTAGGTATTGACTGGCTTGCTGCTCACAGCCCGATGAAGGTGCATTGGCTTCAGAAGACGATGGCTTTTGAGTACCAGGGTAAACAAGTGCAGTTACGGGGTGCTCAAGCAGACACTTCTACTTGCCAAATGATCTCCGGAGATGAGCTCAATTTGCTGCTCCAACAGTCAGCAGTGGCTCGGGTGGTCCAGTTATGTTCCTTGGATGCAGAGCAGTCGACTCCTCCAATTCCAGACGCCATTGCAGGGCTCGTGGAACAGTATTCAGTGGTGTTTGAAGAACCCCAAGGTTTGCCACCCAGGAGGTCTTTCGACCATGCCATTCCGTTGGTTCCCGGAGCCAAACCAGTAAACCTGCGACCGTACCAACACAGCCCAGCACAGAAAGATGAGGTGGAGAGACAGGTGGCAGCAATGTTGGCACAAGGCATCATACAGCCCAGCACGAGTCCATTTGCCTCACCCGTTCTCCTGGTGCAGAAGAAGGATTTAACTTGGAGGCTTTGTGTTGATTATCGCCACCTCAATGCGATTACCGTCAAGAATCGTTATCCCTTGCCGATCATTGATGAGCTTTTGGACGAGTTGGCCGGCTCTCGCCTGTTCACCAGTTTGGATCTCCGAGCCGGTTACCATCAGATACACATGAGGCCAGAAGATGAATATAAAACAGCGTTTAAAACGCATCATGGGCACTTTGAATTTAAGGTGATGCCATATGGAGCCACGGGGGGGCCGGCAACCTTTCAAGGGGGAATGCATGTGGTGCTGGCTCCAGTACTCCGCAAGGGCGTGCTAGTCTTCATTGATGATATTCTGGTCCATAGTGAAGATGAAGACTCACATGTTTGCTTGTTGCGCCAAGTTTTCCAGCTTCTCAAAGAGCACAATCTCAAGGTCAATCGTGGCAAATGTTCTTTTGCTCGACCTAGCTTGCTGTACCTGGGACATGAGATCAGTGGAGAAGGGGTCCGCACCGATTCCAAGAACATTGCTGCTGTTCAGAACTGGCCCACACCAACCTCAGTCAAGGAGGTCCGTGGATTCTTAGGCCTGGCCGGGTACTACAGGAAGTTCGTCTGGGGGTTCGCGCTAATCAGCCGACCTCTTACTGATCTGCTCAAGAAGGGGGTCGTGTTTCGCTGGACAAATGAGGAGGAGGGATCGTCCCGGGCCTTGCAACACGCCCTGGTCACGGCTCCGGTGCTGGCATTACCAAATTTCAAGAAGCCCTTCGAGTTGGAGACTGATGCGTCAGCCCACGGGATTGGTGTCGTTCTATCTCAGGATAATCACCCAGTCGGTTTTCTCAGCAAGACACTTGGGCCGCGCAATAGTGCTCTTTCCACTTATGAGAACGAAGGACTCGCCATCCTCTTGGCGGTTGACCATTGGCGTACATACTTACAGAGTGATGAATTCACCATCCACACCGACCAGCGAAGCTTGATCCATCTTGAGGACCAGAGATTGGCCACACCTTGGCAGCAGAAGATCATGGCGAAGCTGCTGGGCCTGCGCTACCGGATTGTTTACAAGAAAGGGGCTGACAACAGGGCTGCAGATGCACTCTCTCGCCGACCGGGGCCACCACAAGGGGACCTGGCTACCATTACTACTGCAGTTCCCGCGTGGTTGGAAGATGTCCAAGGCGGTTACCAAGAAGATGCAGAAGCTCAACGCCTACTGACCAAACTCACCACTTCGCCGGAGGGTTTTGATGGGTTTGTGCTCCAGGACGGCATCATCCGCCACAGGGGACGAGTGTGGCTGGGAGCAAATGTGGCTTTGCAAAGACAGGTCCTTGAAGCGTTGCACACAGGCGCTATCGGTGGGCACTCTGGTTTCAATGCCACGTACCGGCGTGTGCGACATCTCTTCACTTGGCCGAGCCTGAAACATCACGTGAAGTTATTCCTCGAAGCGTGCCAGACTTGCAAGCAAGCCAAGCCAGAAAGGATTCGTTACCCGGGATTGATCGAGCCTCTTCCTGTACCTTGTCAGGCTTGGCAAATGATCACGATGGACTTTGTCGAAGGGTTGCCGAGTTCGTCAGGGTACAACTCCATCCTGGTGGTGGTGGACAAGTTCTCGCGGTATGCACACTTTATTCCGTTGCGGCATCCATTCACGGCTTTTCAAGTGGCACAAGCATTCGTGGCAAATGTTTACAAACTGCATGGCTTGCCTGAGTCCATCGTCTCCGACCGGGATCCTATCTTCACTAGCATTGTGTGGAAGGAACTGTTCCGGCTTACTCACACCAAACTGCGGATGAGCACAGCGCGTCACCCTCAGACGGATGGGCAAACAGAGCGCGCCAATCAATGCCTGGAGACATTTCTTCGTTGCTTCGTCAACTCTTGCCCTGCTAAGTGGTACGTCTGGCTCCCTCTTGCAGAGTTTTGGTATAATACATCTCCACATTCAGCGCTGGGCTCTACTCCTTTTGAGGTGCTGTACGGTCACGCCCCGTGTCATTTCGGCATCATCGACCCGGTGGCCTGCGCTTCGCCGGATTTGGCTGAGTGGCTGCAGGATCGCACCCAGATGAAGGCACTCATTCGCCAGCACCTCCTGCGCGCCCGTCAGCAGATGAAGGAGTCAGCGGACAAGCGTCGATCTGACCGTGTCTTCGCGGAGGGCGATTGGGTTTTCCTCAAGTTGCAGCCTTATGTTCGGCGCTCGGTAGCCACCCGGGCCAACCAGAAGCTTGCCTTCCGCTACTTCGGGCCTTACAAGGTGTTGCGCCGCGTGGGCGTAGTCGCGTACAAGCTGCAGATGCCTGAAGACAACACCGTTCATCCGGTGTTCCACGTCTCCCAACTGCGCCAAGCTCTACCTCCGACTGAGCAAGTGCTGCCTCATCTTCCTCCAGCAGCAGCGGCCGCTCCGGTTCCGGAAGCCATTCTGGAGTCTCGTGTCATACAGCGGGGTGGCGTGGACGTGCCGCAGGTGCGTGTCCAATGGACTGATCAGCCTTCTGAACTCGCCACCTGGGAGGATCGCCAGGAACTACAGCAACATTTTCCTCAGGCGCCAGCTTGGGGGCAAGCTGTGACTCAAGGAGGGGAGAATGTTACGGCCCAGGTACCGTCCAAGCCCACTACAGCAGCAGCAGCCTCTGGGCTGGAGCGGGGCCAGCGTCAGCGGAGGCCCAACACCCGCCTACCAGCTCACACCTGGGACACGAGCGGGTTCGTTAAGTAGGCTAGGTTTCCTCTGGAGAGGGTGTGGATGAACTTGTAACCTGGCGGCGGCTCTTACTTCCTGATCCCCTTCCTCTCTAGGCACTCTGTATCCCCAAATTCCTGTAATCCGAACCAATATTCTACCTTGCTACCAGTTAAATCGATCGGGAGCGTAACAAGGATCTTTCCCCTACAACAGATGAATCATGATGTGAGACAGTTAAAACAGAGGAAGTGCTAAATCTAGCTGACAACTTCACCGCCATACATAACCATCTTGACTTTATTTCAGCACAACTCTCAATCCAGAGAGACATTAGTCGAGTTGATCGACACAGAAATAGCATCATTCTGCCAAACCCACCTGATAATGTTTCATGTCCAGCGGACAGTTGTATCTATTTCTTGCATGCAGGGAGGGGAGCACCACAGAGGCACTTGTTGTGCTGAAAGTTGTAGAGATCGAACCTCGCCATGGTCCCGCCGGTCGGCACGGGGCCGCAGAGCCTGTTGTAGCTGACGTTGAAGAACTGCAGGTTGGACAAGTTGGCGACCTGCGCCGGGATGCTGCCATGGATGGCATTGTGGCTCACGTCGACGAAGTAGAGCTGCTCCGGGAGCACCACGCCTGAGAGATCGAAATCGAAGGCGTTGCGGGACAGGTCGATGTACTGCAACTCCTTCCCGCGGCCCAAGAGGCCCGACGCGTCGCCGGTCAGGTCGTTCCGCGACAGGTCGAGGTGCGCAAAGTTCACGGAGGCGAACCCGGCCGGGACTGGTCCCGTGAGGTTGTTGTGCGACAGCCAGAGGTAGACCTGGTCCGCAAACTTGCTGAGGAACATCGGGGGGATGGCGCCGGTGAGGCGGTTGCGGCTGAGGTTGATGCCGGACAGGTTGGAGATGGTCCCCAGCGACGCCGGAATGGCGCCGCTGAGCGAGTTGAAGGAGAGCTCGAGGAAGGTGAGCTTCTTGAGCGCGCCCAGGAAGGACGGCACGGGGCCCGACACGGCCGTCCAGGAGATGCGGAGGCTGGAGAGGTTGGAGAGCTTGCCGATGGCCGGCGGTATGGGGCCCGAGAGCGCCGGGAGGTGGCGCAGGGTGAGGTCCTGCAGGTGGGGGAGGCCGGCGAGGGCGCTGGGGATGGTGCCCGTGAGGTTGGCGTCCTGGAAGACGGCGAGGCCGACGACGCGGCCGGTGAAGTGGTCGCAGGTGACGTCGTACCAGTCGCAGCAGGGGCTGTCGGGCGTCCAGGACGCGAAGTGGTAGGCCTCCCCGAGGGCGGCCTTGACGGCGAGCAGCGCCGCATTGTCGCCTGGGTGGCAGTCCTTGTACGTCGGGTCCGGAGAGGGCTCGGCGTTGGCCGCGCAGGCGAGGAGAGAACAGAGGAGGAGGACGAGCAGAGCGCGTGAGCGCATCCTCATCCTGTCGGCTGTGTGTGTGTGTGGCTTTGATGTGATGGGAGTCCACTTGGGTGTGCTGCGCCCTCCGTCTTCGTCTTCGTGTGTCCCATGCTGCATATATGTGCAGACTCGTCGATGCACTCGGACCTACCCAATGAGCATTGAAGAGTGGTATCTTACCAGTCAGAGAAGAAGCCAAACATGGATCCATCAAGAAGAGCTGAGGATAAGATGCATATAATACAGCTAGCTTACCCCTCACATGCGATGTGTTTGGCGAATCGGCACTGGACGACTGGTCCAACACGCTACCTCTCTCAACAGTACAATTGCATGTGTTTAGTTCATTGCCATACTAATGACTTGCCACACTTTTTTATCTAAATGGTCCACAAGTTATTGATTTAATTTTTTAATCAAAATTTGCTACACTTGTGACGACCATTTTGTTAGACACATTGTTTGTAGCGGCCACACTTTGACTATGCTTAATTGTGGCAAAGTTAATCATGAAATAAACTAACCAGAAATAATTCATCAAAATGCAAGCATCCACCCTATATGTCATTATTAGTTTCAAGACTATTTTCGCAAATACGTAAGATGCATATCTTTTCATGTTGATGGAGGGGAAATACAAGCACTTTTGCTTCGGTACATCCCCTAAACACAAGAAAGGCAGATTGCCTCATACTCCTTCATAGCCAGGGCTATGATGGTCTTAACTTAAAATGTCGCCTCCTGCCTGCGCACGCCAGGATGCACTGTACGTATACGTATATGGAGACATTTTTTTGCACGCCGTGGTGTGACTCACGTCGTGGTACGGGGTCAAAGAGCTAATCGTGCGGCGGTTTCCATACGGGGCGCGCGTGCCGCTTCCC